>NC_089267.1:48680893-48725893 GCF_963930625.1 Muntiacus reevesi
TTCATGGAGTTGCAAAGAGCCAGACACAACTCAACGACTGACTGACAAGATATGAAAAAAAAAAAAAAAAACCAAAAACCTGATATCCTGAAAATATTAAGTGTTGTCAAGATAAAAAAGGAAGAGTCACTGTTATTTATAGTTGACAGGAATGTAAGCTGTGAAATCACTTAAGAGAGTCAATTTAACAATATCAAATACAGATGAAGTTTCAAATCCTTAGCAAATTCAATCAACTTATATACTGTAAAGACATTTCACATGTGTGTATACACAAGGCATGTAAATACAAGAATATTATCATTGATTACAACATTTTAAAACTAATATAAAACAAGTGTATTTGAAATAAAATTTGGCATAAAGTGGAATTCATTAACTGGCAAAATTAATAAACAGGGCCACGAATCTGATTTTCAAAAATAAAATGTTTAGTGCAAAGAGTAACTTGTTAAAACATTTTTATTTTCATAGTATGAATCACTCAATTTAAAGTTTAATTTATCTCTGGGCTTTCTATTCTGTTCCACTGATCTATATTTCTGTCTTTGTGCCAGTACCATACTGTCTTGATGACTGTGTCTTTTTAGTAGAGCCTGAAGTCGGGCAGGTTGATTCCTCCAGTTCCATTCTTCGTTCTCAAGATTACTTTGACTATTCGAGGTTTTTTGTATTTCCATACAAATTGTGAAATTATTTGTTCTAGATCTGTGAAAAGTACAATTGGAAGCTAGATAGGGATTGCATTGAATCTATAGATTGCTTTGGGTAGTATAGTCATTTTGACAATATCGATTCTTCCAATCCATGAACACAGTATGTTTCTCCATCTGTTTGTGTCCTCTTTGATTTCTTTCATCAATGTTTTATAGTTTTCTGTGTATAGGTCTTTTGTTTCTTTAGGTAGATATACTCCTAAGTATTTTATTCTTTTTGTTGCAATGGTGAATGGTATTGTTTCCTTAATTTCTCTTTCTGTTTTCTCATTGTTAGTGTATAGGAATGCAAGGGATTTCTCTGTGTTAATTTTATATCCTGCAACTTTACTATATTCATTGATTAGCTCTAGTAATTTTCTGGTAGAGTCTTTAGGGTTTTCTATGTAGAGGATCATGTCATCTGCAAACAGCGAGAGTTTCACTTCTTCTTTTCCAATTTGGATTCCTTTTACTTCTTTTTCTGCTCTGATTGCTGTGGCCAAAACTTCCAAAACTATGTTGAATAGTAGTGGTGAGAGTGGGCACCCTTGTCTTGTTCCTGATTTCAGGGGAAATGCTTTCAATTTTTCACCATTGTGGGTAATGCTTGCTGTGGGTTTGTCATTTATAGCTTTTATTATGTTGTGGTAAGGAGGCAAGAATATACAATAAAAAAAAGACAACCTCTTTAACAAGTGGTGCTGGGAAAACTGGTCAACCACTTGTAAAAGAATGAAACTAGAACACTTTCACAAAAAAACCATACACAAAAATAAACTCAAAATGGATTAAAGATCTAAATGTAAGACCAGAAACTATAAAACTCCTAGAGGAGAACATAGGAAAAACACTCTCCGACATAAATCACAGCAGGATCCTCTATGACCCACCTCCCAGAATATTGGAAATAAAAGCAAAAATAAACAAATGGGACCTAATGAAACTTAAAAGCTTTTGCACAACAAAGGAAACTATAAGCAAGGTGAAAAGACAGCCCGCAGATTGGGAGAAAATAATAGCAAATGAAGCAACAGACAAAGGATTAATCTCAAAAATATACAAGCAACTCCTGAAGCTCAATTCCAGAAAAATAAATGACCCAATCAAAAAATGGGCCAAAAAACTAAACAGACATTTCTCCAAAGAAGACATACAGATGGCTAACAAACACATGAAAAGATGCTCCACATCACTCATTATCAGAGAAACGGAAATCAAAACCACAATGAGGTACCATTACACGCCAGTCAGGATGGCTGCTATCCAAAAGTCTACAAGCAATAAATGCTGGAGAGGGTGTGGAGAAAAGGGAACCCTCTTACACTGTTGGTGGGAGTGCAAACTAGTACATCCGCTATGGAGAGCAGTGTGGAGATTTCTTAAGAAACTGGAAATAGAACTGCCATACGACCCAGCAATCCCACTTCTGGGCATACACACTGAGGAATCCAGATCTGAAAGAGACACGTGCACCCCAATGTTCATCGCAGCACTGTTTATAATAGCCAGGACATGGAAGCAACCTAGATGCCCATCAGCAGATGAATGGATAAGGAAGCTGTGGTACATATACATCATGGAATATTACTCAGCCATTAAAAAGAATTCATTTGAATCAGTTCTAATGAGATGGATGAACTGGAGCCCATTATACAGAGTGAAGTAAGCCAGAAAGATAAAGACCAATACAGTATACTAATGCATATATATGGAATTTAGAAAGATGGTAATGATAACCCTATATGCAAAGCAGAAAAAGAGACACAGATGTACAGAACAAAATTTTGGACTCTGTGGGAGAAGGCGAGGGTGGGATGTTTTGAAAGAACAGCATTGAAACGTGTATTATCTAGGGTGAAACAGATCACCAGCCCAGGCTGGATGCATGAGACAAGTGCTCGGGCCTGGTGCACTGGGAAGGCCCAGAGGAATCGGGTGGAGAGGGAGGTGGGAGGGGGGATCGGAATGGGGAATACATGTAAATCCATGGCTGATTCATGTCAATGTATGACAAAACCCACTACAATATTGTAAAATAATTAGCCTCCAACTAATAAAAATAAATGAAAAAAAAAGAAAAATAAGTAAAATAAAGTTTAATTTATATAGCCAATGCTATATGTTACTGAAACATACTTATTACAAATATAAATAAATACAAAAACAGAATGGAAGTTAATTTGGGGCAGAGTCAGGGATC
This sequence comes from Muntiacus reevesi, assembly GCF_963930625.1. NCBI lineage: Eukaryota > Metazoa > Chordata > Mammalia > Artiodactyla > Cervidae > Muntiacus > Muntiacus reevesi. The sequence continues at coordinate 48,683,792 of NC_089267.1, forward strand.
AGACAAATACAGGGTTTCTAAAAATTTTGAATGCTATTTCTGAGGCTGGGTGATATAAAAATGACTGTTTATTATATAATTTATACTTCTAATGCTAAATATTTTCCATAATTAAAATATATCATTGTCTATGTGTTCATTTACATAGGTATAATTCTAAACATACATTGTGATAAACACCACAGGATTGGTAGATAAAATTAATGTACAATTTGTATAATACCTGTGTAAGATTATTCACACTTAAAAATACACAGTTTATAGAAATAAACAATGTTCAATGTTTTTCTTTTATTATTTGAGGACAAATCTCTTTGCCCTCTTTAAAAATAATCTTTATTAGGGATAATCAACTAAATAATTATATAAAATAATGTTTTTACACTATGTAAACAGAACTGAAAAATAAAAGGAAAGTTACTGCAGTTTATTTCTAATCTGTGTGCAATTAGTTTATATCTAATTTGTGTGCTCAGTGTTGTGTCCTCATTACAGACTATGAATCTTAAAAATCACAGTCCTGCTTCCTGATTGGAAGGGTTGTCTACTATTTAAAAGCCCCATAAATCAGGCAGAATAATCTTTTCACTCAATAGCTGTTTCTGAGTAAAAAGAACTTACTCTGAAAAAAAATTCCTAGGGGTTACTCTGTTCATTAAGATATCATTAACAATAATTTATATGAAATGCTATTCTTTTTCCAACCAAACTGTGTAAGTGCATGGTTAACCATAATGTGGGCACTGATAGAAGCAAGAACAGAATGTTGACACTTGGCTCAGTTCAGCTCAGTCCAGTTCAGTCGCTCAGTCGTGTCCAACTCTTTGCGTCCCCATGGACTGCAGCACGCCAGGCCTCCCTGTCCATCACCAACTCCCAGAGTTGTCTCAAACTCACGTCCATCGAGTCGGTGATGCCATCCAACCATCTCATCCTCTATCTCTTCCCCTTCTCCTCCTGCCCTCAATCTTTCCCAGCATCAGGATCTTTTCCAATGAGTCAGTTCTTCCCATCAGGTGGCCAAAGTATTGGAGTTTCAGCCTCAGCATCAGTCCTTCCAATGAACACCCAGGACTGATCTCCTTTAGGATGGACTGGTTGGATCTCCTAGCAGTCCAACAGACTCTCAAGAGTCTTCTCCAACACCACACTTGAAGAGCATCAATTCTTTGGCACTCAACTTTCTTTATAGTCCAACTCTCACATCCATACATGACCATTGGAAAAACCATAGCTTTGACTAGATGGACCTTTGTTAGCAAAGTAATGTCTCTGCTCCTCAATATGCTGTTGAGATTGATCATAACTTTTCTTCCAAGGTGCATTGGTCTGCTATACAGGCCAGGAAGCATGGTGCAGTTTATTTAGGTTTACAATTCCCCCAACAAATATCATGCCATCTCACTACTCCATATCACTTAGAGTTAATTTAAATAATATAAGTTCTCTCCTAATATATTCATTTATTCTATGATTCCATATTATAACCAAACCTTTAGCTTCAATTTTCAATTTGAGAAATTTTAATTTTTGATTTGAGAAAAAAAATCTTTGGTTTTCTCACTTTCTTTAGCTATTTTTCCATCTTCTTTTCTATGAACAAACTATTTGATAATTTTTACATACAATCGCTTAGTGCATTTATTTACCTCTGTTTTATTTATTATTGTGAAACTATACACTGTGCACTGTGCTAATCTCTGATGATACTCTATTCAAAATGAGCACAATTTCTACTCTGTAGGAAATTACAGTCTGTTGAGAGAATGATTAGCAAACATGGCATCTGGATTCAGTGAGATTGGCCTGGCATGAGATCGGAAGTGACTGTTCTCTGAGGGACATGTAACAGTTTTAGGAAGCTAATGACAGGCTTTTTGAAGGGGGGGGGCATTAGCTGGGGTATGAAGAATCAGCTGAAGTTAGACGAGAAGATAGTTAAGGGTAGAATGGTAAGGGGGAAAAGTGTTTTAGGCAGAGGACGGCAGCCTGGTCAGTTGTTTTGAGTTGAAAGAAAGCATTTCTAACTGAAACTGATTGTTTAACACTCCCATCTAGAACAGTAACTAAATCCACATATACAGTTACATAAAATATATAGTGGGCCTTCAAATGTCTTTCTCAACCTTCAAAATATTACAAAAGCTTTTATTGCAGAACACGTACTTAATCCCACTCCATACTTGTCAGTGTTTCATTGAGAATTTAGATGCTTTAAACATTTTAATAAATGTTTGTGTGCTGAGCTATATTTTTTTTACATCTATGGAAGCATATCCAACTATTCTTTAATTCATCTCAGAGGTTTTGCATTTCATTTTATATTCTCACCCTCAATATCTGAAGAATGTTTTGAAAATATTGCACATTTAGCAAATACACTTACTGATAATGAGTAAAAACAAATATCTTACTTAGGACTGTGATTAAGAAAATATTGGCAATAATAGCTCCTTTAGGATTTTAGTAGTAATTAGATATTATCTTACTAATGCAATGTTTTCAAGTATAAAATATAAAAATCAATATTTCATTGAAAATTAACACTCCTAAATGAAAAGGAGTATATATGCCTCCCTTGGGTACCAATATACAGGCACAAATGAGCTTTTATATGGAATTACATGGTTTTGTACTAATTGTCAGTGACTAAGGCCCGGAAATGGCAACCCACTCCAGTGTTCTTGCCTGGAGAATGCCAGCGACGGCGGAGCCTGATGGGCTGCTGTCTATGGGGTTGCACAGAGTCGGACACGACTGAAGCGACTTAGTAGCTTAGCAGCGGCAGCAAGGCCCCTTAATGAATCAAGGAAATGCTATATAACATATGTTTTTCTATTACAAATGTTTAATTCTTATCATTCTTTGAATTTTATCTGGCTTAAAAGTAAATCCCAATATTTCCAAAGAATTTTCCTTTTATTTAAAAAAAAATTAGCTTTTGGTTCCAGTTCATGGAAACTAAACAAAAGTGGAGGGGATGATGGAAAGCTTTGTGTCTCAAAATTTCATACTCAAAATGAAAAAACTGCTACAGTAGGAAGTTCAGGGATTTGAACCTCAAAAGCAAGTGGAACTGGGAATTGTAATGTTTCTGGGACACGCTTCATTTTTTTCTTTGATTCTTTTTACATGCTCTACACATTCTCTCTTTGCAGACATACCCTTTCCATGTGGCCACTGACAGTTCCCAAGGTATACATTTTATAGCTGTAGCCACCAGAAAAAGAGAGTCCTTTCAAGTCCTTTTCAAAAACTGGGCTTTGACAGATCAGGCTAGGGTCAAGCGGGTACCCCTGGACCAGTAGTGGACATGGTAAGAGGTTATTATGATTGGGCTAGCTTGAGCCTGGGAGAAGGTTTGGAGAGGTATCTGGCATATCATTTGTGTAGGGCAATTCCAACAGAAGGTAAGCAAGCTGAGTAACTAGTTATAAGCATAAATGATAACTGCATTTATCTCTCACTTATAATAATAACAAAGATTATCCATCTGTTGCCTAGTGAATTTCAACAAATAATTTCAATATTCCTCTTTAAATGTTAGTCTCTCAGTCATGCCCAGCTCTGTGACCCCGTGCACTATAGCCGTCCAGGCTCCTCTGTCCATGGAATTTTCCAGGCAAGGATACTGGAGTGGGTTGCCATTTCCTTCCCCGGGGGATCCTCCCGACGACCAGGGATCGGACCGGGGTCTCCCATGCTGCAGGCAGATGCTTTACCGTCTGAGCTACTAGGGAAGTTCTCTTTCAATACACAGAGGAAATGTTCTATGTCACATGTATATTTTCTGTATCACATTAATGTACCTGTAATTAAACAGATATGTCCTGCCATTTACTTGGATTCCTAATGCCTGCTCTTTTTATAGCATTAAAATTAGATAGATAGAGATAAATAGGTATCTATCACCATCTATCTACTTATCCATCTCTAGGGGAAAAAAGTTGAAAAACTGTCTTAGGTATCATTGGTGCTGTTTAAAGATAACCATGCAAAAGCAGGTTGATTGGTTTGTGTTCAAACTAGCAAAACCTGTCACAACAGATGTCATTAGTCATCTGTAGGAGAAACGGAGAGGCCATCTAACAATTCAGCCTCCCATGCAGAAGCTTTGTTAACATGAGAAAAGACTTTGGTCAGGCCAACTTGAGAAATCTGGATTGATCAACATTTGTATTTTTCATTGTAAATTAGTAAATTGTCATTTCATGTTTAATGAAGCACTCTGTGAAACTAATAAATGGGTATCCAGCTTTGTGGGACCCATGGACTCTTGGTGTGCTGACCAAAACAAATGGCTGATCCTGAAAGGATGAGGACCAGGCCTGAGGACATGGCAATTTTACTGATGGAGAGAGTCTTGATGACCTCTGAGTGGTCAGTCTGTAGAGTCTTTCAACTCCCTGTCCTAACATACAGGGTCTTCAAAATGCAAACGATGCACTTAATAACTTGTTTTGGTAGTTTTTCTGTAAAAACAAACATTAAACAATTATTAAACACACATTTCCAGAGAAAGCACTGGACCTTTCCCCTACTTTTTTCTGTAATTGATTTCTAAGGGAAACATTTTCATCACTTTTTAAGGAGACCACAGTCTTCTTACCATGTCAACATCAGACCCCTGATTATATTTCATTCTGGGCTTACTGTGCACAGTCTGTTGGCTGCAAACATATATTTCTGCCAAGTTAAGTTTGTATACGTGTCTGCTTTTCTATATAATGGAATGTTTATGCCACCAAAGGGTTTCAAATGGTATAACTTTGGAATAAAAACTTGCAGATCCCCAAGTGACTCTAAACAGGATCAGGCAAAGTTTATACAACCAAACAAATAATCTTAATCTCATTTTGCCTTTTTATTCTCCCCTTTTAAAAGAATATGATTCTTTGTAAAGTTACAAAAAACAGTACTGGCAGCAATTTCATTGCTATGTCATCAGCAATGAAAATGGAATAGGAATCAGTCACTGATCATTAAATCTTTTTATAATCCCCTAAAACATCACAGTTGATTTCTCTAGACCTATTAAGCTCTTGTATTTAGGTGAAGTTTTGGTTAATAAAATACATCTGTCAATCACAAAACAATTTATAACTAGTACCCTAACACTAGGCTAGATGTTAAAATAATGTTTAGCTTTCATATAAATATCATCATAGATTTTACCTTTAATTATTTCTTTGCATTGCACTGTATGCACTGGTTGAACTCTCCAAAGTAGTTTGTTTTCAAATGAAAACAAACAAGTTACTATATTTCTTGAAGAGACAATATAATTTATTTTCTCTTATATTATTGAACTTAAACATGCACTTACATAGGCTATAGCAGCTGCATACACACAACTGAAGTCTACAAGTTGCTAACATCATGCCCTTAAGTTCACTACTTTTCCACCTGGAATTCTCTCCCAGTCCTTCTCTTTCTCCTAGTAGGCACCCTTTTTTCCCCAAGGACCAGCTGAAAATTCACGTTGGGGAAATCCACAGCAACTGAGATCGTTCCTTTGCCACACGTGTACACTGTTTACAAAACAACTCTTCCCCCCTTGTCTCACACTACCGTACGCTGCTTTACGACATTCTTAGTTCACTTCATATATGTGCCATTTCTTTCCAAATAGGTTTTAAGTGTATTGTCTAAGGTCCATATCTCTTACTTCTCCTTCATTCAGTGGATCACCTATATATCCCACAGCAACTTGACAATTTTTTTTTGTCTTACATGGAATCCGTAACCGGTGAATTGAAGTTTTTTTAAGTGTCCATTTTATTATAAGCCAATTTATGATTTTATCATGTCTCTAGCTAGGACTATCTTCTTTCTATTCGTTCTCAATCTTAAAAAGAAGACAAGGAATCATATTATATAACAGTGCTTTTGAAACTTGAAACAGTATCATTGGTAATACATTAGTAATAAAATAATAGGACCAATATTTATTTTTTAATTCTTGCTCTCCATCACAATGTAAAGATGTCAAAGATTATGAACAAATGTTAATTAGGTGAATGAAGTTAAATAAGTTTAAGTCTAAACCACTGCCCCATTGAAAACAATGTTTCCATTTCTGTTTGCATTGTATTTGTAGAGTCCTTAAATTTTAGTTTAAAAAACAAGGATATTGGGATTTCCCTGGTGATCCAGTGGTTATGACTCCAACTTTCCCAATTCATGGGGCATGGGTTCAATCCTTGGTTGGGGAACTAAAATCCTGCATGCCACACAGCATGGGCATGATAAAATCTAAGGAATCTGAGGGAATTTATTTCCAGATTAAAAAAAAATACATTTGGAACTTATGTTATATACACAAATGCTAGAATCCTACTCTCATGCTTCTTCTAAATCTTTGAGTTTGTACATTTAAGTTATGTTAATGATTTGTTGAAATATAGGTTGCACAAAGTTACTTTAATGTACTACCAACAAATGAGAAGATGTGAAATGAATAGTTATCAAGGACTTCATCATAAAAATAGACTTGGACAAACACATATGAGTCAGTCTTTCGGCAGCATAAAGTATGTTTTAAAATCTTCATCCTTAGATGTACAGAAGCTGTACCATTAGGAGAAAGGATATTGAACCAGGAAAAAAAGTCTGAATAGAACTGTTTGAATATAATTAGTTCAATATTATCCGGGTTTGGTCTGCATATTTGATTTGGCCTCATTGTAATCTATTCAAGATTTGAAGAATTAAGTCCTCAGTATCTTACACAGAGGTAACATAGAAGAGTTTGAACTCTGCTGCTAGACTTTCTGGTCAAGTCCCAAATTTATGATTACTTTACTGGCTTGTGAACCTGGGAAATGTCCTTAACCTCTCTGAGATTCAGTTCTGTCATCAGTAAAATGAATAAAAATAATACTTTGAGAATTAAATGCCTTATGTTTAAAGTGCTTAAAAGAATGTTTGGGATGCAGTAAGTGTTCAATACATGTCTATCATTATTATTATTATTGTTATTAAGTTTTTATAAAAATATACTTTGGCCTCATTTTTACAGGGTACCTAATAAGGAAGATTACAGAAAGATGAATTCAATTTTGAATAATTCAAGTATTACAGGACCTAAATACGTTTTTTACTCAATAACACTCTTCCTTTAAAAAGTGTACTCAGTAGGCTGTGCTTTTTGGCTTATAAAATCCAAATTCACAAACATGCTTCCCCATTTCCCTCTCAAGGAGGCAGCACAGTTAATCCTGATGTGATGTAATCTTCACACTGATAATGGTTAAACTGCTATACACAGGCCAAAAAGGAAAAGGAAAAGTCTTTCTTTTGAATTGGGATATACTGTCCCTTTAGGGCCTTCAACACTGTTTCTGATTTCTACCTGCCTGCATGGCAACCCTTCGCCCCAAATCTGGGGACTGAGTCTTCCTCATCCCCTCTCTCACACATTACATCCCTTGACCCTCTGAATTCTAACAACAAGTAGTAAAATCACAGTGCTTTGTACACTAATGCAGAGAACACACATTCTTTTTTATATTCTTTTCTATTATGGTTGGTCTCAGGATATTGAATATAGTTCCTTGTGCAATGCTTACATTAAAAAATTTTAAAAAGCAGAGAATACTAATCTCCCTAAACTTAGTAAAATGATCAGGTATTTTCAGTATGAGAAACTTTACTGTTTATTTACAATACACTGGTCATGCTAAAAGTTATAAAATCTTTATAATATAATTACAAAGCTGTATTATATTCAGAACAAAAATATTCCAGATGTCTATGTTTCTTTGCAACTATCAATACTTGTTAGAGGCTTTAGTAGAGAATATTTGCTTACTTTGACACTTGGACGTCCTTTGTGGCTCAGCTGGTAAAGAATCGACCCTAAATGTGGGGGACCTGGTTTCGATACCTAAGTTGGGAAGATCCCCTGGAGAAGGGAAAGGCTACCCACTCCAGTATTCTGGCCTGGAGAAGTCCATGGACTTTATAGTCAGTCCATGGGGCCTCAAAGAATCGGACATGACTGAGTGATTTTCACTTTCACTTTGACACATGTATTTTTAATGTAAGAGAAAGTGAAAGTCGCTCAGTCGTGTCTGACTCTGTGACCCCATGTACATGGCCCATGGACCTCTTCAAGCCAGAATACTGGAGTGGATAGCCTCTCCCTTCTTCAGGGGATCTTCCCAACAGAGGGATTGAACCCAGGTCTCCTGCATTGCAGGCAGATTCTTTGTCAGCCAAGCCACCTGAGAAGCCCCAGAATACTGGAGTGGGTAGCCTGTCCCTTCTCCAGCAGACCTTCCTGACCCAGGAATCGAACCAGGGTTTCCTGCATTGCACGCAGATTCTTTACCAACTGAGCTACCAGGGAAGCCCTTTAAATGTAAAAAATAATCTAAATATAAGACTGCTAATTTTGGACTCCATGGAATTTATGTTATGCCTGCTATTGCTGTATCTGTGTAATGAAATTGAAAGAACTTTGACAGAGCACTTCAGTGAAACAAAAACAAATGGCATTTGAGAAAAGAAATCCAGGAAGAGAAAATGCATTTAAGGAAATCTATAACAGTACAACCAAGCTTCAGTCATCGTGCTCTAGATTCCATTACAGGGAGTAAGACATTTTCTCAGATTTACTTTCCACACTATTAAAATATAGTATGCAAACTGGCCCATTGTAAATGGAGTCTAGTAATGACCCGTGCTTCTGGATTTAATTCCACACAACCTGGACAATGGTACACCTGGAGCCAGTGGGGCATGTACACCCGCTCTTCCTGTATGCTCACATCTAACTTAACCAATTAATTCGTCAGCACCTTGGGAAAATACTATTTCCTCTCTTCGAGCTACCTGAAATTCTACAGCGCTCCTTCATTTCTTTTTCATACTTACTTCTCTTTAGGTTACAAGTTCTTTGGATCTAAGCAACTTTTCATTTTTATGCAGCTTATTGAATTATTAAAACTAAGTGAGAAAACTAGCAAAGATCTGTATTGAGCTTACCAACATAAGTTCTCATCAAAAGCCAGTTCCAGGTAAAATTAATATCAACCCTCCAGGCCATTGTGAGAAAGCAGGAGAGTGACCAAGAGCTGGAAAAGGTTCTAGCTGGGGAGGAGAAGAGAGATTGAATTCAAGTCACATTATTATGTGAGCCTTTCCGATAAATTGCCTCAATTTCCTAGAACAAGACCTGTGTCTCAAAGACTCCAATAGTTCATTGTCAGTTCTTTTCTTATCCTAAATGAGTGTTCAATTTTTCACATAAGTTCGGAAACACAAATTTGAATTCTTTTGCTATTTAAGAGGGTGAGGTTGCTTCTCAGAAATGGTCCATACACGAGGTGCCTCCTGGATCTGTCCCCATGCCCCATACTGTCTGGTATTCCTTGGATAATTCACTTTCCAGCAGTGGTCTTTCTTGTATTTAAACGAAATGCTTATTTGTACTAATAGCAAAAACAAATAGAAATATTTAATTTTAAAGTTTTCAGTGTATTTCAAACTACATTATATGATAGTTCCTCACAATAAAATGTCGATAAGGGGAATACTGATGTTGCCTTTCTACTAAAAACTAAGAAACTGATAATTCACACATAATAATTAACTCATATAGACACCTTTTATTGAGCTCAAGTTGAGAAGAGGGAAAGAGGTGGGCTAGTGTTATTTTAACATGATCTTCCATTTCTAAAAAATGCACTATTTATTCTGAGGGAAATAGGGGTGAAAATTAATTTGGAAAGAAACAAGGACCTGCATAATATTTTCCAGTATTTTATTTACCCACCCTATATGAAATGCACACCAAAAAAATACTAGATGACTAAATAACAAGAGAATTAAAAAGTGAACATTAAACATTTCAGGCTTGTGACCATTAAACATACCTGGCTAGCTCTGAATTCTTTTAAAACATGTAGCCAGGATTTAATTCCTAAATCTTGAGATTTTATTTTTGCTGTATTGTCAATTTCAAGTAAATGACAATCATTTACGTATATGTTATCTTTCCCTAATATTTCAGTTTAAATGATTTTAAAACATTTTACAGGATGATTGCTTTTATTTTTAAAATAAGTTGCATAGCTGAAGAGTCCCATAGAGAAATAGCAGCAATACCACACTGGTGGTTAAACAGCTTATGAATTAAACTCCATATAAGCAAATTTCTTTGTAAGTAATTTATATTGTATGGTAAACTTGTATCCAACTAGAACAGCAAATTAAAACATTAATCACATCTGTAAAATTTAAGGCCTTGTGCATACAGAAAAAAATATTAGGGAAATACATTTTCTTGTATTGCTGAAATAAATATTCCACATATGGAAGCCAGTCTAATCCTTCTCATTATTGTGTGGATGAAGATGAACATTAAGCCCATATAACATTTCTTCCTGAATTAGTCGATAGCTCATTTTAGTAGGTAGCACATATTTCCAAACCTGAAATGCCCACGTTCAGTCGGATTTCCAATCCCCTTTTCCTTCACTGCTCGGGCTTTCCATCACTGTTAGGTAACCACTGTGATTATTCCATATCACATACTGATGAGATGGCAAAACAGTTACAAGCTTTCTTCCCTGCATTAAGCAGGTTGTAAGCCATGGAAAACGAACTTGCCCTGAAATTATCAAGCATTCCTGTACTCTGTAGCTGCACCAGTGCAGGCAGCCTGCCAAAAGGCATCCAAGCCACCAGCCCCTATTCTCAAGCACATTTTAATCCAGCTGTTCCTCACAAAACATCCAGCATGCTTTGATTTACTACTCTACTTAATTAGCATGTAGAGTATGAGGGACCCTCTTATGCACGAGATTAGCATCCTGAATAATATTTTAAACTTTATAGAATGTGGCGGGGGTTTTGTTTGTTTGTATGCTTTTTTGCTCTTATAAGCAGATAGTGAAATGTGTATGCTGCATTTCTGGCCAATTGATTGGGTTAGTCTCAGTCCAACTATTTGCGACCCCATAGACTGTAGCTGCCAGGGTCCTCTGTCCATGGAATTCTCCAGACCAGAATACTGGAGTAGGTTGCCATTTCCTTCTCTGGGGGATCTTCCCAACCCAGGGATCAAACCGGGGTCTCCTGCATTGCAGATGTATCCTTTAGAGTCTGAGCCACCATGAAGCCCTCTGACCAATTAGGCAATTGAAACTATTGGATACAAAGGGCAACAATATGCAAAGAAAGCAAAACCGACATATTTTCAATCAGCATTCTATGTTCAGTTAAAGCAGAGTCCACTTCAAGTTCTCGATACTGAATCTAAATACCACTAAGGGTACTCTGTTCAACCTAAGTTCAGGAAAGAAAAAAACATAATATTATTTTAAAATCCTGGGCTGTAAATCAGAATTTTAGACTTTTTACAGCAAATGCTTGTGCTATTGCAAGATCTTTCCTCTGAAGATACAGCTTTACTGATAGACTAGTCCATAAAAGTTCAAGCAGAGCTTCCACCTGCTCAAACATCAGAGCAGAGGAGGGTGTCCTAATATGTAAAAGAAATTTCAAAACCAAGATTTAATTATGTAGATGATAATTGTAAGGATAATTTCCCAAATCCCTCCCATCCTTTGCAGATGGAAAAATGAGGATAAATATAGTAAAATATTGAAAAATGTAGTAATACTGGGTGCTTTGGGCTCTATGATAAATTAACCCCATTATTTCACAAAATTAAGTTAGAACTTTTGTTTGTTATTCTGTACCTAGTTATTGATAAGAGATATTATTTCCTTAAAAGATCCAGTATAATTGCTCCCCCAGAGGAGATAATACATTAAGTAGAATCTATACTTTAGCAATACATATTATATAATAGTGACTGAAGTTATGACATAAATCAATTGAATTTAAGGTTTTGTTGAATCCACAGAAAACATTAGATTTTTAAGTGAGTTCCTAATCCATATGCTTACTCTAATTTCACATCTGTTTTTTTGTTTTTGTTTTTAATGTAAACCATACCAAGAGCTCTAAGGAAAAAAAGGAAAGGAGGGGAGGAAGGAAGAATGGAAGGAAGGAAGGAAGAAATTTTTTCAAAAGAAATGTTCCCAATAAGAGATACTATGCTTTATAACTCTAATACATTTGGGGTTTAAACTATGATAAATTTCATTTTTGTAATATAAGATTTAAACTCTGTACAGAAAATAGCCAATTTACATTGCATAATAACATGTCATTAAACTAACTTATTTTTCATAAACATCTTTCATGACCAAGCTAGGGATGTGGTCTTTTAAACAGCAACTATGCTGATGGCCATTTTCATCAGAAAATACACACCAAAGCAACCTAGCATGCATGAACACACTGCAGTTTATATTTTAGCACTTTATATTTATACATTTACTGAGGTTCACATGGAATATTTTTCTTCCAAATGTCTATTTCAACTTCTTAATGATCAATTTAGATCTCATGCTATTCTGAATAATTATGTAAAAAGTTGCACTGAGTTGTCTACATGTGACACCAGAACACTTAGTTTTGTAGGAAAATATTCAGCCAAATCTGGAGTTGATTTTACTTAGGATCAAACATCATTCAGGTTCTTTTTTTCTAGGAAGTGACTGTTTCAAACTCAGGCATTCATTATCTGTATTTCTATTCTAAAACCTACTCTTGTAATTCCTGGAATCTCTAATTATTTATTGTTACTACATAGGTTTTCTAATATATATTGTGTCATTGAAGACATTTGCTTCTTAAGCAATAAGCATTACGAGTGACTCTGCTCCATAAATGAAGGGATATAGGTGGAGAAGAAAAATAAAGAAGGAGATGAGAAGGAGGAGGAGAGGAAAGAAGAGTTTAGGAACTGGAGAAATTCACTTCAAAGCAGGGCAGTGGCTGCTGAAGCAGGATCCACAGAATAGTAGCTCTGTAGGATGTTTAACGCGGAGAAGGCAATGCACCCCACTCCAGTGCTCTTGCCTGGAAAATCCCATGGACCGAGGAGCCTGGTAGGCTGCAGTCCATGGGGTCGCGAAGAGTCGGATACGACTGAGCGACTTCACTTTCACTTTTCATTTTCATGCATTGGAGAAGGAAATGGCAACCCGCTCCAGTGTTCCTGCCTGGAGAATCTCAGGGACGGGGGAGCCTGGTGGGCTGCTCTCTATGGGGTCGCACAGAGTCGGACACGACTGAAGCGACTTAGCAGCAGCAGCAGCAGAATACTTAACGAGAACAAAGCATAGGTTCTGAGGCCAAACTCTCTGGATAACACTGCACATTATAATCTCTCTTGAAGTTTCACATGGATTAATATTCCAATACACATTAAAGGCTCAGCCAACTTCCCCAGGAGAGAAATAAGTTTAACTTTGTTAACTACCGCAATAGGTATGGAGATGCACCACCTAGATCCCCTGATAAGCAAATAGGTGCTCCCCGCTGCAGGGAGCAGGTCCAGCCGACTGCCCCAGCCTTCAGCTGCGGGGCGGCAGCCCTCTGTTGTTTGGACCAGGAGTCCTGCCATGCTAGCTCAGTGCACAGCTTTCTGACGAGCAGTCCTTGCTGGTCAGCAGACCTCCGAGTGAGATGTCGCTTTATCCCAGCACGCCTCCCAGCATCCCGTTCACTCTGCCCTGTCGCTTTTACTTCCTCTTTCTGCGCACAAGTGGAGATCTCCCAAATTCTGTCTTAGACTCTGAATCTGCCCAAACTGAAACAACCATGCACCGCCTAAGAACTTATTCTAACCACACGGTGCATTCCTCAGCACCTGTTTTGGGTGCCAGCACAACAAACTAACAGGTTGTACTAAATCTAATCTGAAAAAAAAAAAAAAAAACACAAAAACTGACTCTCTACCTCTGCATCTCTGAGTCCTCCAGTAGAGAAATCAATCAACTTTTCTCTGCTTTACCTCTTAACATTTATTTTACTGCAAATATCATCTAATGTTTTTCTCTTGAATTAAATTAGAAATGTAATTTTGTGGCAGAAGCTCTTCATGTTTCAGTTTTAAATATTCTTTAAATTTTCATTCTAAAATGTATAACACCCAAATACTCACTTTTTGCACAGAAAAATTAACATCATCAAATGTGGAACATTTGACCTAAAATTGAAACATTTTAACAAAATGTAAAAGGAGTTCAAAAGATAAATATCTATTAAAACAAAATTATTTCATTATGCTATTTTTGTATATGAATTTTAATAAAGAAAAGAAATGATTCATATTTTCTTGTTCTGAAACTTAGGCTATGTTATGACAAGATGAAGACAACACAGTAAGTATATATTTAGTGAAAGAAATAGCTACCCATTCCAGTGTTCTTGCCTGGAAAATTCCATGGACGGAGGAGCATAGCGGGCTACAGTCCACGAGGTCTCAGATAGTCAGACTTAACTAAGCGAGTAACACTTTCATTTTCTTTTTCATACATCTAGTGTTATTTAGGATATTGTTACATTTAAGTTTAGAAATGAGGCTAATTTCAATGATCATTAGTTTATTGATATGGTTTCAATTTTTCAGTTTCGAGGTTTATTTAGGGTTAGGTATGAGATTTTTTTTTTCAAATGTCCAGTGAATAATTTTACTAGTCTATTTTGACAAATACAATGAGCACTGTTACCATTGCTAGGTAATAATAGATATGTTATATCTCCAAGCCACATACACATTTATTAAGCATGGACATATTATGCAGAACATATATTTAGAGTTTGCAGGCAAAAGTAAACAAGAAAAAGAAAAGAACCAGAATTACTACATAACAACAACAAAACAAACAAAAACCATTAGCTTCAACTATGGTTCCAGAGAAGAGAAGGTAGTTATGATAACAACTGCCATTTCTCCAATATTAGCAGAACTTCAATTTTCTTTGATTTTTGGAAAAAGGGTGGAGTCTCAAACTTCTAACACATTTTGGCAGGAGAGTAAAAAGGGATGCTAACTGGATTTCCTCAAGCCTATATCACACAGTCTCTGCAGCTAGGTGTACCAGTAATACACTGCAAGTAAACTAATGAAGAAATTAAATCACTTTCCTTTTTTTTTTGTCTCTTTCTTAAAGAGGTTGCATTTTGTGCTGACAGTGCATAGCTGATAAAACAGCAATTTTTGAAAAGCTTGCTCATTTAGCTACTCTCAGAACCCCTGCTGACATCACTGACATTTTCTCCAAATATGCAAATATTGTAAGTCACTTTCTAAGATGCATGCATATATTTCCAAAAATATTATTTTATGATCAACTAGGCATAAATGCAGAGGCAGACTAGTTTGCTGGCTTTGTAATGCCACACTCATGAAATGACTTTTTTTTAAAAATGAGGTTTCATAGGAAACTGTCACAGCCTTGGAGATCTTTAAAGGTGAGTTATACCTTTTATATAGAGTGGGGGTTATTTTAAAGCCTTCCCATTATATAAACATAAAAATAGGAGTAAAAGCCCATAAGCTCAGCAAACTTAAAACTGGGTGACAATGGCAATATTATCATTAAACTCAACACACAACTTTTGAAATACAGTGCACATGCAGTGGGCACGAATACTATCTTATTTAAATGTCTGTATTAAGCACAACCACTCTCTGCTAAAAATGGGGAAAAAACAAACAAGTCATATTCATCAAAGTAATTGTGTAGGTACTTTCAGTACCAAAATGCCTAGAATGAAGGATTGAACTGCTAACGGCAGCTGCGACAGCCATGAATCATGGTAGGCTACTCCGGGGCCTTTACCACCATAAAACAAAAGATGCAGATGAAAAATGCTGCAATTAAGTGATTTGATTTCTGCCCCCTTTTTCCTACTGCATTCGTGCATGGCTGCACAGCAAAGATTGATGGGAAAAATTACTCTACGTGATCTCTGACAGAGCCTTGGAACAATTCTATAAGGGAGAAACATACAAATCAAACCAGCTTTCTTGTATTCAAACAAAATAATACATATAAAGCAAATACTTTAGCCTATATCCAAAGCACCAAAATTTGCATGCACACATAAATTGTTGAGAAATGCTCTGCTATCAAAACCAAACTCATGGATTTTCCAGCTTGTTGGGTTATACTGATATTTGTTTAAATAAATGTTCAATCAGTACTGCTGAGTGGCATCCTCAATATGTCTGTGCACCAAGAACAAATTAGAGATACAAATTTGTGGAGGTAAAACATTCTTATATTTTATATCAATAAATTATTAATGAAAATACACACAAAATAAAATAATAGAAAATTTCACTGACTGTTCAACTCCCCTGTCATTATAGTCATTTAGAGGGACATTTTTAATGGGTATTTACAACTCAGTTGGGGTTCTACATACAAAAGAATCACACTCGAATGCTAAGAAATAGTTTATTGTGGTTGGTATGCACAATTAAAGATGCTAAATTCACAACATTCACAGAATAAAATAAACAATACTGCTAATATGAAGAAAGGTGTTTATCATCAGAAGTTAAAGTGAAATTACATAGGTTTCATTTCCTGAAGAGAGGTCACTCAATCGCAGTCTGTTGTAAGAAATGTACAGGTAATTTAATTTGAATTTATATGATGGAACTGTCCCTTCTATCAAAGGGGGAAACATGCGTATACTTGACTTTGTTATGTGTACCAAGGCTCTATGTAATGACTGCTAGTATAGTGATGTTGAATTGAGTAAATTCTTGCATGTTACCTGTAAACCTTTACATATCTGTCTTTCAAGTACTGGGGATCTTTAAATAATGAGCTAGATGCTGATTGTGTAAACCAGTAAACATTTTCAATGCTACTATTGATTTCTGCCTTATCAGGACTTTTTAAAAATATGTTGTACTGAAACTAGTATTTTACTGTGGCTTTTCAGAGAGTTGCTAGAAAATGGGTAGCCACTGCTCATGTGCTTCATTGCTGTGGTTCTTTCATTGTCTATCAAGATCAGAAAATTCAGCGTCCCAGGATCAGGGCTCATTAGTGGATTCCCTGATTTTAATAATGAGAAAATATGTGAAATACTAGCATAGTTTGATAAAATATCACAGACTTGGAAATCAGGAGACCTGGGTTCACCACTAATTAATATTAGGTCGAACTATATGAAATCACTAGTTTTGTAGGTCAGAAACAGTTGACTATCACGATTATAGGCTGTTTAACCTATATAACTTTGGCATAGGGTAAGCAATCAGCTTTGATTTCCTCACATGTTAAGCAAGCAAAGTGATCACTTCTTATTCTTACAAGTAAGCATTTTTTATACTTTATTCAAATTTTACATTTTTATTCACCTTATTGGTAAATAAGTCTTATACTTTACCAAAGATTGCTAAATTCCAACAATTATGAATTCACCAAGTATCTTAAGATGTAATTAAGATATATACTAAGTATCTTCATTACTTATTTTGTAAGTAACCAAGGTAAATCTAACTCTATAATAAATTATCAGTGGAATTTCTTCAAGAATTCATTTAGTCCTTCCATTTATAAATGGGGTTTTAGTTTACTTATTGAGACACTTGAAAGACTCTTCATTTTATTTTTGGTAGACCATACCTCTCTTGTTTAAAAATAAGAAATATAAGTAGAAAAAATCATGCCTGAAGACCAAATAGAAATTTAAATATATTAATAATAAATGTGTTATAACTGAGCTCAAAATTTGGCTCTGAGCTTCCCGGGAAAACTGAGTACAGAGGGCAATAACATTAATGCCTTTTTAAATCTTTTACCTTTTATGTTTAGTTTCTTAAGATCAGGAGACATAACCTCTAATTCATCTGGATATTCTAAATTAGTCCCTCTTCCTTTTTCTCCTACTCCTTCTATTCACCGTGTTCCTTCAACAATCAGACTTTTGCAAAGCAATAAAACAGATCAGTGTAGAAAGCTATTTTCTATAGAGAATTCTTGTTGTTACGTTACTTAATAGTTTACACTTCGGGATGTGGTGGTATACGTGAGAACACTTGAAAGATAACCATGTACTGAAGATAGGGTCAATATAACCTTTACATATTTGGCTTCCTGATAGAAATACAATTAAGCTATTTTGTAAAAATAAGAAAATCATAGTGCTATTCTAAGAATTTTAGACTGTTTCCATTATGTAAAAAACGGACTACTACTAACCCTCAAAAACATAACATATGAAACTAACAATTTTATAAGATTTTTTATGTTTTTCAATAAGGTATAATTGACACACAATAAACATACAATATGTTTAAAGTGTATAACTTAATAAGATTTGGCATAAGCACACAGGCGTGAAACTGTAGCCATAATCAAAATAATGAACACATCCATCACAACCAAGCCTCCTCAAGCTCTTTTGCAACCTCTCCCTCGTGCCTCCCCATTCCTCTCACTGATGCACTTTTCTGGGTTTGCAGTTCTATAAATTTTAAGTGAATGGATTCATGGAGTGTGTCTTCCTTTTTGCCTGGTTTCTTTCATTCAGTATAATTACTTTGACACTCATCCATTCTATTATGCTTATTAACAAGACTTTGTCAATCTGAGTGATGTTCCATTCTATGGATTCACCACTTTTAAAAATATCTGTCTACCTATTTATAGGCATTTGGGTGGTTTCTAAGCTTGGTGGCCTACAGTCCAGAGGGAGGCAAACAGTCGGACACAACAGAAGTGACTTAGCACACGCGCACGCATGGGTGGTTTCTAGTTTGGGCTATTACCAATAAAGCTTCCGTGAACATTCACAGTTTATCCTGACACTGTTAAGAGGATGAAAAGCCACAGAGTGAGACAAAGCATTTGTTAGTATTTATCTTATAATGACCATGTATTCGGAATATACAAAGAAATCTCAAAACAATAAAAAGAAATCAAACAACCCATTAAAAATGGATAGAAGATTTGTATAGGCATTTAACCAAAGAAGTTATACAGATGGCAAATAAGCACACATAAATGTGCTAAAAATCATTAGTCATTAGAAAAATGGAAACTTAAATTACATGAAGATGCTACCTATTAAAATAGCTAAAATTAAAATGAACTGCCACACCAAGTGTTGACAAAGATGTGGGATTATAAATGTTCATATAATGCTGGTAGGAATGTTAAATGTTAGATATTACAGCCTCCTTGGAAAACAGCCTAGCAGTTTCTTAAAAAGTTAAATATATGCTTCTCATACGATTTGGAAGTTAATTGTGAAAACTGACTTTATTTTAAAAAAATATATCATTAGCAAGCTTGAGGCCGAGAGAACAATGCTTCTGGATTGGCATATTTTCTGTTAATGTTTACCTCCCTACCATTTTAACAATTTAGGCTTTACATACCATCCACACGCCATTGACTAACAGCTTCATGGCTTCTCCATCATACTCCAAAGTTGTATAACCAATGTTTACTCCACAAGCCCCTCAAAAGTAGTTTTCTTCTCGGTTTCTCTATCTCAGGAAATAGTACTACTAACTGCCTAGTTGCTGGACCCAAAATTCTAGGAATCATACTTGATGCCATCCCCTCCCTCACCACTGCCCTCGCTCTTCTCCCACCCAAGCTATCAAGAAGATCTCTTGTCTTCACCTCCAAACTGTGAACAAAATGTCTAGCCCCCTTCATTTCCATTTAATACTTCTCTAATGCAAATTTCCATTACCTGTCATTATATTGCCAGAATAAATTTCTCAGAGCTATCTTTATATTCATTCAAGATCCTAATCTCTACAGTCCATCATTCCTACAGTAGTCAGAAAACTCAAAAAGATTTTTTTTCCAGTAGTCATGTATGGATGTGAGAGTTGGACTATATAAAGAAAGCTGAACACCGAAGAATTAATGTTTTGAACTGTGTATGGACAAGACTCTTGAGGGACATGGACTGCAAGGAGATCCAACCAGTCAATCCTAAAGGACATCAGTCCTGAATATTCATTGGAAGGACTGATGCTGAAGCTGAAACTCCAATACTTTGTCCACCTGATGCGAAGAGCTGACATATTTGAAAAGCCCATGATGCTGGGAAAGAATGAAGGCAGAGGAAATAGTGACGACAGAGGATGACATGGTTGGATGGCATCACCAACTCAATGGACATGAGTTTGAGCAAGCTCTGGAACTTGGTGAAGGACAGGGAAGCCTGGTGTGCTGTTGTCCATGAGGTCACAAAAAGTCAGACACGACTGAGTGGCTGAACTGAACTGAAGATATAAAACTCCTGACACAATCTAGGTCATCAAATTTTTGGCTCTTTCATACCCAACTCAACTTTCACTCCTCCTTCCACACTGTCTTTCCTTCTGCTCTTTGAACATTAAGCTCATTCTCACACTTAGGCATTCACACCAGTCCTAGTACCCCCAGGTCTTTTTTACACCTCATTCCCTTTGTCTATTCCCAGTCATCAGCTCAAATAGCTTCTCTCTAGTGAAGTTTCCCTAACTATTATAATAAATCAAAATTAGTATTCCTCCATCATCCGTTTTACTAGTTCCTCATTCAATCATCAAGCTATCATCAGTTCAGTTAAGTCGTTCAGTCATGTCCTGCTCTGTGCGACCCCATGGACTGTAGCACGCCAGGCCTCCCTGTCCATCACCAACTCCTGGAGCTTGCTCAAACTCATGTTCATTGAGTCGGTGACGCTATCCTACCTCATTCTCTGTCGTCCCCTTCTCCTTCTGACCTCAATCTTTCCCAGCATCAGGGTCTTTTCCAATGAGTCAGTTATTTGCATCAGGTGGCCAACCAAAGTATTGGAGTTTCAGCTTTAATATCAGTCCTTCCAATGAATATTCAGCACTGATTTCCATTAGGATGGACTGATAGGATCTCCTTGCAGTTCAAGGGATTCTCAAGAGTCTTTTCCAACACCACAGTTCAAAAGCATCAATTCTTCGGTGCTCAGCTTTCTTTATAGTCCAACTCTCACATTCATACATGACTACTGGAAAAATCATAGCTTTTGAATGGACTTTTGTTGGTAAAGTAATGTCTCTGCTTTTTAATATGCTGTCTAGGTTGGTCCTAGTTTTCCTTCCAACTAGCAAGTGTCTTTATATTCATGACTGCAGTCACCATCTGCAGTGATTTTGGAGTCCAAAAAAATAAGTCTCTCACTGTTTCCATTGTTTCCCCATCTTTGCCATGAAGTGATGGGATCAGATTCCACGATCTTAGTTTTCTGAATGTTGAGTTTTAAGCCAACTTTTTCACTCTCCTCTTTCACTTTCATCAAGAGGCTCTTTAGTTCTTCTTCACTTTCTGCCATAAAGGTGGTCTCATCTGCATATCTGAGGTTACTGATATTTCTCCCGGCAATCTTGATTCCAGCTTGTGCTTCATCCAGCCAGACATTTCAGATGATGTACCTTGCATATAAGTTAAATAATCAGGGTGATAATATACAGCCTTGACAAATACTTTTCCGGATTTGGAACCAGTCTGTTGTTCCATGTCCGGTTCTAACTGTTGATTCTTGATCAGCATAAGATTTCTCAGGAGGCAGGTCAGGGGGTCTGGTATTCCCATCTCTTGAAGAATTTTCAACAGTTCTTCATACTAGCAGAACAAAGGACTGAGCAAATAACAAAGGATTTGGTATTAGCTGCATACTGGCCCCTCCCTGCCCCGAGGCAGAGAGCTGGAAGGCAAGGGGCTGCTGCAGTCTCAGCCCCAAAGCAGGCATTTTCCACCAAACTGTGAGCAGGCTCCCAGCTGCTCCCAGGTCTTTCTGAGATCCTGGGTGGTTGACATCCGCCAGGAGGGTCGCAGCCTGAGATCAGCTCTCCAGAGGAGACATATGGGACACCTGAGACGGTGCTCTCACGGCACACTCAGGAAACCGAGCGGCCAGGACCAGGGAGGTGATGAAGATGCATGGCCCACATGGGACAGTGTGCTCACCAAGCACCTGGTCGCCTGACCTGCTCAAACCACAAAATGCCGGCCCAACCCACAGAGACTGAGCCAGAACTGTGTCTGCGTGTCTCCTGTGGAGGTACAGCTCAGCCGTGGCCTGCTGCAGGGTGCAGCAGACCTTGGTAGGGCATGAGCCCTGTTGGAGGAGGTTGCCATTAACCCCACCATAGAACCACCAGAACTTACACAGGATTGGGGAAACAGACTCTTGGAGGGCACAAACAAAACCTTCTGTGCACCAGGACCGAGAAGAAAGGAGCAGTGGCCCCAGTAGAAACTAACCCAGGTAATCCCATGAGTGTCCAGGAATCTCCGGTAGAGGCCTGGGTCAGCAATGGCCTCCTTCAGGGTTGGGGGCACTGAGTGTGGCAGTGCATGCATGGGACCTTTTGAAGGAGGTCCTCATTATCTTCATCACCTCCACCATATTTTGGCCTCAGGTCAAGCAACAGGGAGGGAACATAGCCCTGCCCATCAACAGAAAATTGGATTAAGATTTAATGAACATGGCAGTTTCCCCATCAGGAAGCTTCCATAAGCCTTTTATCCTTATCCACCAGAAGGCAAAAAGAATGAAAACCACAAAACCATTCAGGTATGACCTATGCTATCATATTCATTAATTTATTTTCTTGTATATTATCTGTCTTGCTTCCTCTGGGACATTGTCAATATTATCAAAATATTGAAATCTTGCCAATATTGTTTATCCTACATCCCTAGGACCCAGAGCGGGGCTTAGCAAGTAGGGGGACACTCAATTAATATTTAATGAAGAATTCTTTTGTGAAAAAAATATATTTACATGAAAGTTGAAAGTAATTTTACCCTCCAAATATCACTGTGTTTTCAGTTTTGCATATTTATTTGCCTTACTTATAAGAAAACTTTCAAAATCAGAGGTTAAAAAGAATTTAAAAAACACAATAAATTCGAATGCAAAATTTTGTTACAGAATAATAGTTCTCATAATACTTTCATTTTAAGTAACCAGAAGGTTAGGAAACTATTGCTTGATATGGTAGTCATTCTGGGGAAGAACACGAAAGCATAAAGTAGGCATTCATGCTACAGTCTTCTAACTCCATGAATCAAGTTTATGGCAGCCACATGTAGCACCACCAAATGCTGGAATTTTTAGTATCTAGAAAATCTTGACTTTGTACCAGATGCCCACTAACTGGAGGGTAGGGGGTGGAGGAAGCATAGAAGTTATACTACTTCCCTATTATCCACAAGGGTTTAAATGACAGCTATTTGGCCAGCTTCTATAGCCCCAGGAACAAATATTTCCTTTGATTATTCCTAGGAGCTTTGAATGTCATAGGACCTGATTAAAAAGAGAAAAAGACAGGACCCTACAAAAAAATTACTTTTCATTTCCATGGGTGAGAATTCTTAGTGGTGACCCTATCCTTAAAAGTCAATCCTTTCTTTCCAAAATGGTGTTTAATGCAGTATTCAGAAGAAAAGA
This sequence comes from Muntiacus reevesi, assembly GCF_963930625.1. Lineage (NCBI taxonomy): Eukaryota > Metazoa > Chordata > Mammalia > Artiodactyla > Cervidae > Muntiacus > Muntiacus reevesi. The sequence goes on from NC_089267.1 coordinate 48,707,126, forward strand.
AAATGACCCTTTTATGTACAAGATATGAAAAATAGAACCATCAAAGTCTATGAACCTAAGTGACTTGTTGGTTGCGGAAGTGGAAAAGCATCCTTAATGCACAGCCAGTCACAGGGCACACAGCTTGGGTGAAGAGATAGGAAGCATAAAGCAGGGGCGTGCAGGGGCGTGCACGGACCACAGGAAAAGTAAGACGGCCCAGGAGAGGGGCCTCGGGGAGAGCAAGTAGTGAGAGAATAATGCGTGACGGTCCACTTTGTGTGCCGTTTCCAGAGACAAACTGTGTAGGGAAAGTGGGAGAAGGTGAAAGGGCTAGCATGAAATCTGCAAAGACCTTGAACTGTTAAAAAATGGAACATTGAAAAAAGGCAATCTGTAAATATTCCCCAACCTCACGTGGGAAAATGGACCAGAGGAGACCCATTGAGATAACCAAGCATAATTCATGCGATAAAGAGAGTTTAAAAGGGGGAATTAGCATTTGCACCATACTCAAAGGTTATGTTTGACTTAATTGATTCATAAATATGGCCATTAGTTTATACACATGGTATAAAATTTGCTTATTACATACATTCATTTTAAATTTAAGCTTAAATTTATAAACTTTGTCAGATAATTAGCTGTTTGCAATACAGTAGAGCTTTGAATACCAATCAAATGCCATGAAGAAAAGGCAGGCTATTCTTCATTTGATCTACTATCACACAACTTCCTTGACAGAGTAGATAGAGGAGAAAAAAACTGGAATATTGAAAAGGCATGAGTATAAATGAACACAATGAAAAATATGAATTACAAATGAAGGAGAAAATGTTTCTTTTCTTTAACATAGGACCAACAGGAAATATCTTATAGGAAGTATCAACAGGAATAACCAAAAGTGGGTAGGTTTTTCTTAGGAGCAGAAAGTAACTTAGACTCTGAGATACTGAGAATGTTTCTTTACTCCTGGGTCTCTATTTCTCTAATTACATTGATCTATTCATCTGTTAATCATCTATCTATCTTTTAAAAAGATTAATTTTTTTGGAAATCCATAGTGCATGCTCAGTCATGCCCAACTTTTTGCAACCCCATGGACTGTAGCTCACCATTTTTGGAGAATGTGAATACTGATTTGGGAAACTAAGTCAAACAAGAGTAAAAGTTTATCTTAATTTTAATATTTTTCTACTAAAAGCTCCAAATTGCTTCAATTCATCTTCCTTTTTACATAGTAAACTCACACCAACTCACAGAGAAGTAAAATCATATACAATATTCACTCAACAAACATTTACTGAAAATTCTCTTTAAGAGGATATGCTTGGCCCTGTGTTCAGGACCATCATTCTCTTGAAGATTAAGAAAAGAATTTTGAATCACATTCTATATCCTGTGAACTGAAATGTAGCATTTATATATCCAGTGTGGGTATGATGCCCCCAAAATGAAAATTATAGTTTTGATTTAAGGTTATCCCTCAAACTGTTCAGGCTTTACTTTTTTAATGCATTCTGGTATCTTAAATTTAAGGTCTTTATTAACTTCAAATAGATTTAATTAAAACATATTATTCAATTAATTTCTTTCAGTATATTTGATCCATGATATTCAGAATACTAATTAATGATTTTTTAAAATGTAGTGGCTCAGGGATTTAATAACATGAAACTTCTTTTACAGAAAAATAAAACTATCGCTATACTCACTATAATTTGATAGGGCATATAATGTAATTACTATTTTTAAGTTCACATGTCTTAAAATCTGATGTAAATGGTTTCATGGAAAGAAAATTTCAGCTTATAAAACTCATTATTTTAAATTTTACTATACTATACGTCAGGAGCTAAACTGAAGATCAGCCAAATCCAGTTTTTCCTGTTGCATAGTCTAAATATATAATAAAATGTATGTCATTTTATTTCAAACACTTTATATTTAGTGGTTTTAAGTTATATACTAATCAGTCTTCTATAAGTAAATTCATGTGTTAAAATTTGATATCTTAAAACTAAATATATTCAAATTAAGAGTATATAACACTGAGAGAATCACTCTATTAAAATTTTGAGTAGGGATAAATATAAATGAAATTTAAAGAGCTTAATTTTTACAGCTTCTCAAATATCATGCTCATAATATACTGAAGTTAAAAAATTTCCTTTATTTAAAGAAATTGGTCATATTTTTTAATCATCAGTTCTATAGGTACATTTAACTATAACCTTGGCATCACCAATGCATCAGTGACTCCATCACTGATGCCAGTGATGTCAGTGACATATCCCCGACGTGATGGACATGAGTTTGAGTAGGCTCCAGGAGCTGGGGTCAGACAGGGAAGCCTAGTGTGCTGTAGTCCACGTGGTCGAAAAGAGTCAGATGTGACTAAGCGACTGAACTGAACTAAACTATAAAATATTTACCACCTGGAAAAAGTCAAAAGCTTACAACTATTTTTAGCAGAAATAATTTACTTTCTTAAAAACTATTTTCTTTTTCTCTTTCCTTCTTTGATAAGTTAAACACAAAAACTCTGAATACTAGTCTACAAAAGAATGGAACTTTCAAAATAATAACAATATTTGTCTTTCTTCAAACTGTATAGGTACAACAACTAAATTAATTGATTCTATGATAATATATCTAAATCATAAAATATAGATACACAATTTGTATAACTGAAGAAATAAGTGATAGATTAGCATTATTGATAAAGAATTATCCATACTTTGGACAAGAAATATTAACAACATTAATAGCAATGATTTTTATATACCTACTAAGGCATGTCCCAGACCTCATCCCAGGCCCTTTGCATGTATCGTTATTAATAGTCACAACAGGCCTGCAAGGTGCAGTTTCCTTTTTCATTTTTACAGTTGGTACAACTGTGCTCCAGTACTCTTGCCTGGAAAATCTCATGGCCAGAGAAGCCTGGTAGGCTACAGTCCATGGGGTCGCAAAGAGCTGGACACAACTGAGGCTTCACTTTCACTTTCACAACTGTGCTTCAGTCCAGATAAGCATCTGCCTGAGGCCGAAGAAGTAGAAGAGCTGTAATTCAACCTCAAATCTCTGTAACTTCTGTCTTGGAGCTCTGACTGTATTCATCTATGATAAATTACATTCAAATACGCTTCCTAATTTCTTCAAAATTCACTATCAATTAAAATGTTTTCAGAAAGAACATCTGACAACAGACCAGCCACATGCTCCATTAAAGTACTAAGACATTTGGGGAATACTTTGCTAATATTAACAAGACCCAAAGTTTGAATTTTAAAATTTCACTGTTTGTAGTATAATCATGATAGTTGAGACAGAAGGGATTTTAATGTCATTTTCAAACATCTGTTTTAGACTGCTTTTGAAAAACAAGGGGACACTGCACTGGATAACAATTGTGTAAGACCCACTCCAAAAAAAGCTACACTTAATAACACAAACACACACAATTACTGAATGCTTTCTATGGGTGGCTAAGTGCTTCAAATGCTTTATTTAACTTTTACAACAACCTGTGAGAAACACTGTTACCATGATCTTACAGGTAAATAAAGTGAAGCACATAAGCATTCGTCGGTTTACACACAGCCAAGTAGCTAACGAGTAGAAGGGCTAAGCTCTGCTTTCAGATCTGCCCATCTCTGCAATCCAGCGCTCACCATTGTGCATCCTGTTCTACATACAATGGCCTTTAGGAGTGGACGTCATTCAACCTTCCACACAAGGTCTAGGGTGTGGGCCTGTGACCACATACAGCTGTGGGCTGAACCTAGAGGAAGAAAGGCAGTGACTGCAGCTGTGTCATTGCTTCCGGCCGCATTTAAACTCAGTGAAAATGTGTTTCTTCACTTCAGAAATGAACTGTGCATATCATGTAGCCTATGATTCACTAAAACAATCAGCGTGCTCTGCTGGGCAGTGCTTCCTTTGGTACTGCGTACCAGGCATACAGTAGGGGCCAATAAATTCTGAATCAGCTGAACTAAGCTCTGCTGCTCAAGACTCACCCTCACGTGCTTAGTTGTTAAGCTGTGTCTGACTCTCGGCGACCCCATGGATGGTAGCCCGCCAGGCTTCTTTGTCCAGGGGATTCTCCAGGCAAGAATACTGGAGTGGCTTGCCCCAGGGGATCTTCCTGACCCAGGGATCAAGCGCCCATATCCCGTGTCTTCAGCATTGGCAGGCAGATTCTTTACCACTGAGCCACCTGGGAAGCCCAGAAAGAGTACTAAGATCCTGTTAAAACATTTAATTTACATCGCTGAACATTGCAGCTAAACATATAACCAGAGTTTTGTCATTGTTTTGCTATTACTTCTGTCCCTTCCCATAGGCATTGTAGAGGTTTCAAGAATGACCAGAGGGAGACACAGAGCTGAATCCTAATCCCCATCCTGCTCTGCTGAGGCATGCATGACCTGGGAAAGTCATCCAACCTGTCTCTTCTTCTGTTTGTCCATCTGTAACATGAAGAAAATACCAGTACTTATTCCAAAGGATTGTGTGAGGAAAAAAATGTACAGGTGCTTGGCACAGAGTGAACTTGAGAAGAATTAACTATTATTATTTGGTATTGTTACTATTATGTTATGAAATGGAGAAGTTATATTGTATAATTTATGTTGAATTTCTAAAAAATTGCACAAAAAAGTAATTAGGGCAGAATGTTCACTGCTAGTATACTCTGCATGAATTCTAAAATTTTATTTATAAATATGTATATGCGTACATGTGTATCACACACACCTGTGTCTATGTACACACATATAACACATATATATGTTCAGTGGTTATTAAACATCTACTTAAACACTAAATTTTCACTTGCATTTTGGTCTCTTTTTTCCCCCCAATATTTTTAGATAGTATGGTTGACACAATCAACATCAGATTTAGAATGATAATATGCAAAAGCACACAGAATTCTCACATGTATAAATGCTGTCTATTTTAAGACATGTCATAGAAACTACTAAAATGGCGGAGATTGGACAATGATGCATCAACTGAATTAATCACTATCATCACTCTTCTAAAGAAAAAACAAAGCAATTTCAGCACATTCAATCATCATGAACACGAAGAGAATGAAGCCGCAGAAAACCAAGACTGGGTTCCTATTCTTGGGTAGGGGATGTTGTTAAAAATTTGCTCCACAATTCCCAAATTCTGAAATTCCTGTTTATAAATATCACGGAAGGAGGGGATTTTCATTTCCTTGTCTGTTTTTATTTGCTTTGTTTGTTTCATACAAATAGAAAATGCAACTGTTTTACAGGACTGTGGAACCAGATATCTGAGCCTATCAGTGAATTTTACCTGATTGTAAGACTCAAAATTACAGGTAAGCTTCAAAGACACACTGTTGAGAAAGGCAATTTTTTTTTTAATGCTGGCAATTCTGAGAAGATTTAAACTGCTTTCTCACCAAAACTCAAACATAAATATGGAAACAATTCCATGGCTTCCAGCTTTTTGCACTTTTTCCATAAATATGATTGCTTGCCACTGATACAAATGCATATCTGCCCTATGTGCTGTTAACTCAAAAAAACTCAGATACCAAGAATATCTTTGTAAAGGGTTTTGAAAATAAGGAATAGCCTCCACATTTACTCACTTTAGCAATAACATAAAAAGGTAACATATTCAGTTAATCTCTAATATTTCACTTACTATTAATAGTTAATTAACCACAGTCTAATATTTTGCCCTGTGATTTATTCCAATAACAGGAATATTAAGTAATGATTATATTATTGTTAGAAGGATATATATGGTAACCAATCCAGTTGAGGCAACTTATAGATAAGGAATAAGTGTCTGGTTTTGTGGATTTTTAAATTTTATATTATCTCTCTCTCTCTCTCTCTACATATATATATATATATATATGCCATATCATCTTTTGAGGTATTTTCCTCTCCATAGAACATTTTTCAAGTGTTATCCTATAGACCAATTTTGTACTTGCCACTAAAGACCACAAACAAACATAATACTGCAAAATGGGATATGCTGAATTAGCAGCTATTAGTAATTTCTCACACATGTGTGGAAAGAGAGAAAGAAAAATGGCTTAGTGCATTCTAGTTCATTCATAGAGATTTGGGAATTAATTACAATTATATTGTGCAATACTAACAGTGAGAATCAGAAAACAAATACTGGGGTATAAATATAAGAAGTCGAGCCTGTAATTTTATGTTTGCCTTCACTTATATTTCTATATAAGTATCTTTATACTTATATAGAATATAAGTATACTTATATACTCTATATAAGTATCTTTATAATATGCATATATTTCATATCGATGTATAATATAGATATATATTGTACATGCATATATTATATATAAATATAATAAAAGCTATTATAAATGTTGCAATATATATGAATAAGGGGAAAAAAAGGCAAATAAGTCACTTTTAAACAAAATCACCATCAAAATATACTGCATATGTTCTATTTGAAGGGTATGATTCAAATTGTAGATATCAGAGTTAGCAACAGTCCTCTGTTTATACCATCTGAAGCCGCAGAGAGATGATCACTTAGCTTCTGTTTTGGTTCCAATTCATTTTTTTCAAGAATTGTAATTAAAAACTGCATTAATGCCACCAATTATGGCCTCCAAGGGACCAGAAACCCCATGTTACTCTGTGATGGAACACAACTGAGCTGCAAACATCCATTTACCATTATAATACTCATTAATCCTGCCAAAAACAACTCATTATGGGACTGCAAGGAAATCATCACATAGGCAAACAGCACAGACACTGTCACTGCATTCCTCACAGCAAAGTTGCAGAGGTACAAACAGCTCAAAGTTACTAATCTATGAAGCTTAAAAACTATGATTTCACTTTTTACCACGCTAAGACCTTGATGTGAAAGAACTGCACTAACCTCTCACCTTAAAGGAAAATCTTAACAAGAGGCACTCTGAGTCAAAAATCTCAGTAATACAAGCCTGAAATTTTTTACTAAACTACATATCAAATTCTTCAAGAACCCAGTTCACCTCTTTGGACATCAATACCATCAGTATTTTACCTCTCAAAGCAGTGACAAAATTCCCATGACAGTCACTGTCATCTTTCTGGCTGGATCTAAAATTAAATATACACCCCCTCTCTTCTTTAGTCAATTGAATATATTCATACATGTCTGTTCCTTTTTCTGTCCCTGGCTCCAGGGAAGTGCTGCAACCCACATGATCTCTCTGAATGCTTGTTGGTGATTTGATGTCACTGTTCTAGGAAAAGAAGTCTTAAAATACCCTAGAGCAAATAAAATTTACAGAGTTGTAAATTCACTTTATAAGCAATTATTGCAAAGATGAATGATTAGAGATTTATTTTAAATACATGAACAATCATGTTTCAAGAGTGAAATGAACTCTTTCTCTTCAACATCATATTTCCTCTGATAGTTCAGAAATCTTTGCTTAAGCAAAAATTACCTAGCTATGGTATCTGAATGAGTTTTCTAAAATAAATTAGATAAAATACTAAGAAGCTAAACTTAAAATATTTGGTTATTCTTTTTACAGGATTTGCAAGAAAGGAAGAAAAGGAAATTTGTAAAATAAAAATAAAATTCCCAGAAACTATACTTTTTCTCTTATAAAATTAAAAAAAGAAATGAAAGGTAAATGACAATTTGCAATATCTGCAAACTATTAAGTGACAACCTTGGAGCGAAACTGTCTTCTTAGAGTTTAAACCAAATTTACTTCATAAGCTTTTAAAAATACCTTATTCCTTACAGTTCTAATGTAACAGCAATATTAAACTTGGTTGAATCAGTAGCAAAATTAGGTCTAACATGACTTCCTTCTACTAACAAATTCTGAGAGTTTATACTTGACATAACAGTTGAAAGGAAAAATACAAAGTGACGAAACAAAATTTTCATCCTTATTGTTTATTTGCAGCTTTCAGGGTTGGGATTTAAGCCTTAAGAATAGGTGCAAAGCAGATGCTGTGTGCTCCCACCAGGAGTTACCTGCTCAATTGTCAACCTTGTAAATTATAGAAGCTTCCTGCTAGACTCTTAAGTTTTGTGAGAATTCTGTTGTACTGTCATCAGCTCTCGGCACCATATTGTATACAATCTCAAAATGTCTAATGAATTTTAAAACTGTTGAATTTTACCAGGATAATAGCCTGAGAACATGCAAATATCTACATTGTCTCTACTGTGGGTCTTTCCTCCCCACCCACCTCCATGCCAAGAAGATGGATTGGTTTTTTACCCTAAGTTCTGAACTCCTTTCCTTGAAGAATCATGTGTGTTATGAGCAGGAAGCAGGTTTTCAAACACTAAAGGAAAAATTCACAACTTCTTTTCTATTGATAGAAGAAAGCTTCACCTACTGAGATATAGAAGAAAGACAACTAGAAATGAGATGAATGCTTTACACCGACAGTCTTACAGGCTTTGGGGGTTGATTTACTCATTGCCTGTAGGCCTTGGGTGAGGCATTACTCTGGACCATTTAACCCTGTGGAGGCTGGAAGCTTTGCCCAGAGTTGAGAGGATCAGAAGAGCTCTCAGGGCTAAGTTGAAGTCAGCAGAGAGCCTATGACTTTGAAAGAGCATTTCTGATTATACCAAGAGCTGACTGCCCTTTGGGGCAAGTGAAAGAAAACAAAAGAAGGAAATCTTGGCTTAGGATGCAATTCATCCATCCCCCAATGTACCTGGCCTCTAGTAAGACCAAGATCTTTTCATGATCCTAGTGCAAGTCTGAATATCATGAGTTAAAATAGATTAAATATTACTTAAAAAAAAGAATATGAATATTCTTGTACTCTTGTTTCTTGGACCAAAATTTAAACCCATACAAAACAAATGTCCCAAATCCCATACTCCTATTTTCCTTGCTGGTAGAGTTTCAATATGGATCTTAGTTTATCAGACTAAAAGTTGATCCAGTTGGAAACAAGTGTAGGGTCTGGCAGGTACTTCCAGCTCTTTTCCTAAACTCTAGCAAATAAATATAAATATTTGCTTCTTGATGGCATCCTTGTTCCAGGTGGGCATCAAGTTAGATGGGAGGACTTCAAACTGCGAGGTAAGATGAGGAAGGAATCCTCAGTATTGTGATAGTTACTAGGTACTAAATCTTGTATGAGACAAAATATGGAAGATTTTGTCACAAAAGGGTTATTTTCAGGTTTTGAAAATGAAATGGCTTTAAATGTAACATGCAAATGGGACAGAGTCAGGTTTGGATGGGCACCATATTCACATTCTAGAGTTCCAGTTAATGACGAGAATACCGATCATAATAAATGAAAATAATTCTTAGCTGCATTTTACTTGTTTCAAAAAGACTGATGTGTAGAAAAAAACTAATTTACAATTTGTAAGTGGGCATTTTGGGGTTAGAATGGCCAGTTCAGAGGAAAGTGCTTAAAGTGTCAAGCACCAGTATAGTTCCTGTTCCTGGGGTACAGAATATGGGATGTCCAGATCACTCTGAGATGTAGAACCTACATTGTTGAACATGCCAACTCATCTCTGGATGGCCCAGACCAGAGTAGAAAACTCTGTCACTTCAGGAAAAATTTTAAATGTTATCTAGCCTTTCATTATCGTCAGAATAGTGTCACCAACAAGGTGTTGCAAGAGGATGCAAACATTTGCATTTATTAATATAGCTTAATTTGTGTTTTCTGTTAACAGCTCCAGGAATAACAAATAACTCCAGTTGTATAAGTAGCATGTATAGTAAATGTCCTATCAACACACACGCAGACGAAAGTGAAAATATATCAGAAGAAAAATCTACCATGTTTTTTAAACAGTTGGCACAGAAAGATTTATACAAGAACACGTTTCCTAAAGTCCTGCGGGAGGCCACCTGTGCTCACAATCTACTGTAATATAAAATGCATACAATAAATGCACATGTGTTTTGGATTATTTAGGGTTATTTCATTGATAATCATTACTACCAGAGCCAAGTTAAAACTAATATACTTTGATTTTAGGAATGAATTGCCAAGAAATTGTTGCCATTTAATTTTCTAATTCAAGTCTTTGCCATCTTCCACGTTTCCCCTTCCTACCCTCACTACAGTCTCCCCTCTTATCATTTAAGCAAACTAAAATAGAAGAACAACAATTATGAATGTTGCTGCAAAGTATATTTAAAAACAGGCTAGAAAGTAATGATAAAAGATTTGCTGAACTATTCTGTTTAAATATTAGGTTCTTTTCAATCAATGACAGTGTATTTAGTCTACCTGGATTGAAAAACGGAATAACATTCTTCAAGATTTTATTATATCTGTACCCAGGACTCATTCTGGTTTGACTGCTTTCAAGTCACTTCTGATCTCTTTTCTAACTTTATACATTACTATAAAAACGGAGCTCATGTTTCCAAGTGCTACTGGTGCTGGTTTAGTCACTAGGTCATGTCTGACTCTTAGACCCCATGGACTGTAGCCCGCCAGGCTCCTCTCTCCATGGGATTCTCCAGGCAAGAATACTGGAGTGGGTTGCCATTTCCTTCTCCAGGGGATCTTCCCAACCCAGGAATCGAGCCTGTATCTCCTGCATTGCAGGCAGATTTTTTACCAACTGAGCTACTATCTATCTATCTATCTATCTATCTATCTATATATCTATATGTGTATATATATCCACCCCTCAGGTGCTATCTTTTTTTTATCCTAATACAATCAACTGCAAAAAAAATTGATTATAATTAAATATACCTGAATGACATATATTTCAATAATATATTTTGAAGGCCTACAGCATATTAGTTCTAATGACATTAACTAGCTGATGTTCATTCTTCAATGATTTAATGCTGCAAAAGTGGCAAACTATTTTCTGATATTTCCTTTTACTGTTTTTACTCAACCATCAGCTTAATAACACAGCAATGTCTAACTCATGTCAGAAGTCTGTTGGTATAGGTTACACATAAATTTAGATTCCAAAATGTAAGTTGCTAAAGAAGAAAAGAGTTATGGAAGAGAGGCTATAAATTTTCAATTTTTTTTTTATTACAAAGGTTTATCTTATTAGCAAAAACAAAAAAAAAAGCTATCATAGGTACCTTTTGAAATGTTTCAGGACAGTAGACAGAAACACTGCAAGTTAGGGCAACCCTATAACAAAAAAAAGATCTTAGCACTGCCAGTGAGAAAAACTAAAAACATGGCGTAAAATCTAAAAGTACAACCTACCAGAGATATGGAGTCTGATTTTGGCTTAACAGGTTTTATGACTTTAAAGACATGAAATAAAATCACAAGACAATGTCCAAAGAACCTAAGATAATAAACAAGTCATGAAAATTAGATATTTGTGAAGTTCCTACTTAGAGACATCCACTAAGCCAATCTTTGGCTGGAAGCCACAAAATAAAGTTACAGTTGTTTTACAAATTCTGAAGATTTTAAATATTTAGTAACTCAAGTGCTCTATTTAAAAAAAAAAATAAGAATTTAAAATAATTTTTCAAATTTGTAAAATGGGTTATCATATTGAATGACTCACCTTCCTGAATCTTATGTGTTTTCTTTGCTACTGCGTACCAGGTACAAACTACTGGTTCAATAAATGCTGAATGGATTAAATTAAAATCTAATGACAGAACGAAATTTATTTAAATTTAGCAGGAGGCTGAATAACACTTTGGTATAGAGAAGGCATCTTGAGGTTTGATTACTGGCTCTTTCACTATTTAACTATCTGACTTTCAGTAAATTGCTTAATATTTTTAGATATCAGTGTATTCATCTGTCGTGTGCATGCTCATCGCTCAGTCATGTCTGATTCTCTGTGACCCCCATGGACTGTATCTGTCCATGGAATTTTCTAGGCAAGAATACCGGAGTCGGTTGCCATTTCCTATTCCTCTGGATCTTCCTGATCCAGGGATAAAACCCACTTCTCTTGCATCTCCTGCATTGAGAGGCAGATTCTTTACCACTGTACCCCCAGGGAAGCCCATTTATCTGTTAAACAGGGATAATTATATGTTCTTTATTAAGTTAAATATTTAATGCATTAATTTATATATATTTTTTACTAAGAGCTTAATAATCATTATCTAAATTAATCATTATTTTGGGGGGCTTCAAGGAACAAAAGTATATAAATTCATAGTAAATTTAGAATACGGTTGAGTTGGAGACATTTTACTATACTAAGTATGATAGACCATTCTTGACTTCAAAATTAATATTTGAATGCTTTATTTACTGATATACGTGTACTATAATTTCAATCAACCAAGAAATGCTTATGTCTTCCATATATATAGAAGCAAAGGTAAATATTTTATAAAGGTGTACACTATTTAAATTACTACAATACCTTGAAGTAATTCTATAAATACACTTTTAGAAAAAAGAATTTTTTAAATATTCACCATCTAATATATTTCAATTTGTGGAACAATTTGAGTTTGCTTATTGCTTATGTTTTCTTCACATATGCTCTATCCAAAGGGTAAAATCTAAGAATAATTGTGTTTAAAAGTGAATTGAGGGAGCATGACCATACGTCCCAGGCTTCCTCAAGAGCGTACAACATGGAAAAAGTTTCACTGACCAGAAAACTGAAAACTGGGCAGGCGAATATGGCGACGTCACGAGTGGATGTGTCTTTGCGATGATGCTTGGTGGATGTGAACATCAGTAGGCCGTCTCTCGGGATGTGTCATATGCACAACAGTGACACTGGCTCTTCTAGCATGTCCCTGGGCAAAAGGTTTGGTTTCCTTTGCAACACTACGGAGACTGCTTTTGCTTGGGAAAGAGCGGGAGTAACTCCATTCTCCATTGGGAATCATCAAAGACATAAATCTCTATCCTGGAGCAGATATAGAACTAGAGGCCACTATGAGCAGCTTTAGGAATTTCCTGACAGAGGGGGAGAGATGGGAACACTGACAGAGCAATGCCAAACAGTGGCAGCTGGCAGTAGCGCAAAGAGCTCCTCAGACTCCAAAGACTATAGCACATGGAAGGATCCTGGGATTCTGAAACTGAGGGATGCTCTGGGATTTCATTTACCACTGGAACCCCAGAATTAGGTTAAACTTAGTAAGACTGTGAAATCCACAATTTCTTCTTTCGGATCCTATAGGTATTTACAACTTTAAAGTCGATTTTACATTAAAGCTAATAATGTTGGGTTTATGCTTTTTCCAAAATTAAATATTATCTCTTACATGGTCCATCCAGTTCAGACATTGACCAAAAACAAAGCCACAAAATCATTCATGGGGCTTTTCTTAGTGTCTTAGTGTTACTTCACAGACTCAAAGACCTTGGTATGTTTTATAACTAAAATTTAATCAATTTTCTCCAATGTTTTTTAACTGTTCCCACATCTCAGAATACACAAAGAAGGTGAATCTTAAAAAATGACTCTTTCTATAAGGTGTCAAATCTATGGTTTTTCCACTAGTCATGTATGCATGTGAGAGTTGGACCATAAAGAAAGCTGATCTCCAAAGAATTGATGATTTTGAACTGTGGTGTTGGAGGAGACTCCAAAGGACTTCAAGGAGTCTTGGACTGCAAGGAGATCCAACCAGTCGATCCTAAAGGAAATCAGTCCTGAATATTCATTGGAAGGACTGATGCTGAAGCTGAAACTCCAATACTTTGACCACCTGATGAGAAGAACTGACACATTGGAAAAGACCCTGATGCTGGGAAAGATTGAAGGCAGGAGGAGAAGGGGATGACAGAGGATGAGATGGTTGGATGGCATCACTGACTCAATGGACGTGAGTTTGAGCAAGCTCTGGGAATTGGTGATGGACAGGGAAGCCTGGTGTGCTGCAGTCCATGGGATCGCAAAGAGTCAGTCATGTCTGAGCAACCAAACTGAACTGAACAAGGTGTCTTAATAATTGCATAACATATTTCATTGCTAGTCCTATTAATATGATGAAAAAAGATTGAGAGAATTAAAGACAGAAAAAATAGCTTAATATAAGAACATATTATTTCTAATGATCTATTGAGTTATGGATTTTAGGACTAAAAGTTATTGACTTAGACTAAACTTTCAAATACTGAATTCTTAAGTTGCAAAGTAATGAGAAGACTAACAGCTTTAAAGATCTCAAAAAGGTCTTTTGCCCATGATATATGCAGCACTGTAAAGTAACAAAAATATAGATCTGCCCATCTAAATGAATGAAACATATACAATGAAGTTGTAGTATCTGATGCCAGATATTGATTAGTGAGAACATAATGAATTGTATGATCTATAAGACCATAATCCTGCTATTAATCTGCCTTTCAGGTCATAATCACATCCACTTCAAAAAGCAAAGCCAAATAGCAAGAGTTCTTCAATTGAATTCAAATTATTGAACTTATATACAAATTAATGTTTGCAATTACTCTGTGGAAACTGAACCTTCTCAAACACCCAGCATCAGAATGACTGTAACACAGAAACATCGCCTCTCTAAACTGATCAACTTTGTACAAATGAAAACACTAGCACGGCTTGGTTTTAAAAGTCCATCTAGAGTTACCTTCCCCATCACGAAAGGTGCTAAAATAAGCTTTAATACTCATAATGTTCCCATAATCCTGCTACCAAAAGATAACTTTTATTTACTGCCCTGGAAGATTCTCAACACTAGTAGGTTATCAATATCTGCAAATATCTATCACTACAAAGGTGAAAGTGTACTTTATTATTTTAGTATCCAGTAAATTGGTAAATTTACTGTTGCTTTTATGATTTTCATACGTCTTGTGGTCTAGCTGTGTCCCTTTAGCAGGAATATCCCCCGAAGCATGCCAGCTAAAGGAATATATGTTCTGTTTCAAAGGATTGTAAAAGTATGAGTCATTTAGAGTTTTCATTTTAAATGTCAATAATATTGCAATACAAGTTTTCTTTGTCTCATTTTCATACTCTTATATTCTCCTGCTCATCTATCCCATCTCTTGGTTATAAAGGAACAAATAACAGAATTCTATGAAAAAAAAAAATCTTTATTGTGGTCACATTTTTTCTTCTAAAAGTTCAAATTTTCATTTTAAAAAATTTCATAACTTGTTTCATTACTTAATATCCATACCAAATAGTTTGATACTGTTTGATTGTTGTATTATTTATAACTTGCATTGCTTCAATTTTTTTCTTTTGGGAATAGAGCTTCATTTACAGGTTATTTAGTAATACATCATCTTTCTCTCACTAAAATGGGGCCAGTAATATCTACTGTGGAAATTCTCCCCTACATACCTTTTTTTGCACTTTAGACAGTTACTTATTTACTCTTCACTTATATGCAGATATAAGCAAATGGTTGTGATAGGAAACCTCCAAATTTTGAAGATCAACAAGATTTCAATCAACCAATTTTTAACTTTAGAACATTTTTAGTCACTTTATACAGTTCCTAGTCTAGTTCTTTTTTAAAACCTTGACTATTATGGAGCTCAACATCTAAAAACAATTATAGAGTGTAAAAAAAAAATTAGAGTGTAACATACTATCTATGAGACTATTGCCTCGGGATTTCTGATAATAAGTTTCTCATTTTGTATTATGGATTAATATAAAAATAATGTTTCTATTTTTACTTTCTGCAAAATAATGTATTATAAAATTAGTTGTTGTGTAATATTTTATTTAATAGCATACAAACTCATGCTTGCAATATTATTGGTGACTAAAATTTTCTCATGGAAATTTAGAGATACAAAATACAAGTCAAGCCAATAAGATAAAATATAGAAGAAAAGTACACTAATGATCATTAAGTTTGAAAAATAAAATGATATCATGGGTTTTTAACGATGAGTAATAAGGCAAAGTTAGTATCTAAAGTAATGATAGGTCTTTATACTGAAATAACTGAAAGAAATTAGAAACTAAGAAAATACTTCATATTTCACTTAATGACAGATAAAAGGCATGACCTTTGGGGTATCATTTACTGACAAAGACAGGAACATAAGCTCCATGAGAGTAAGAATTTTGTTTAATTTGTTCACCGATATATTCCCCAGCAGAACCCTGACACTTGGCACTTAAATAGATGTTCAGTAAAAGGGAAGTATATTTTTTCTAATGTAACATTTTCTTTCATCTCTCCCACTCACTTCCTCTGCTCAGTGAGCACTTATATATTGGATTTATCTTACTCTATTTTTTTTTTTTTCATCTCTGAACTTCTTCCATTTTTCTCTTCCACTTAGATACCTATTCTTCCCTCTTGAGGTTTAAGTTTTATTTAGTCATTCCTGTAAAGGAACTTAGCCTGACCTAACACACAGGGTAGTTTCCTCCTATTTTTTGCTCCTGTATCACTCAAATTTCCCTTCTAATGAAATTCCTTGGGTTAGCAATTTCTACTTTAAAGCTGCTGCTGCTAAGTCGCTTCAGTCTTGTCTGACTCTGTGTGACCCCATAGACGGCAGCCCACCAGGCTAGTGGGCTTCAACTAGACTATGAGTGTGTACATGCTAAGTCACTTCAGTCGTGTCTGACTCTTTGCGACCCTATGCATGGTAGCCCAGCAGACTCCTCTGTCCATTGGATTCTCCAGGCAAGAATACTGGAGTGAATTATCATGCCTTCTTCCAGGGTTTCTTCCAGACCCAGGGATCAAACTTGACTTTCTTATGTCTCCTGCATTGACAGGTGGGCTCTTTACCACTAGCACCACCTGGTAAGCCCAACTGGATTATAAATTCCACAAAAAAATGTATGCATGGCCAATTTTTTCTTCTAACTCTACAGTCAAATAACTGGGATATAGTAGGTGTTCAACAAAATGGAGGAAGCATGGAATAGAAAAAGAAAGGAAGGAGTAAAAAAGTTCACACTTATCTTTTAGGCTCCTGTGAATACTTCTATTGTTGTTGTTTGGGAAGAGAGCTGTCATAATTCATGGAGTAAAATTACTAGCTATGTCATAGAAATCATCAGTAGGATCCCAAACAAGTAGAAGAAAATCAACTTAGAATAAAAATTAAATTTAAACAATTTAACTTTAGAGAATTTCTTCGGTAGGGATAAATTATGTGGCCCACTAAAGTTAGCACACAACAGGGTTCTGAAACACATGAGAAAATGGTTAATACAACAACACACACAAAAGCAAAAACCAGAAAGACAAAACTACATACATAAGTTATTCCCCAGCATACTGCTTATCTAAATCTCAGCTGATGCCATATACCAGTTGAAATTTGACCAGCATCTTCTCATTCCATCATTCCACATAAATATCTAGAGCAGTTGTGACTCTTTCAGACTCGTGACACACTTGTGATTTTTTTTAAAGTTACCATATTGAGTCATCTGCACTGATTTAAATGCATTTCTCCATGCCACTAATGCACTTATTAATTCTCGTGGTCTCTTTTTTTGTGGGGAACAATATCAAGAATTATTTTGATCTGCCTTACAAGGTGGCTTGGAAATAATGATATAGTGAGTGGAGACATTCTCTGCCATAAAAATATACAAAATGTAAGAAAGGAGATTAAAATGTATATTATTTTTCAGAGTTTTGGAATAAATGCTAGCTTCTCAGAAAAATATTTACCAGAAACTTCATTTGAAAAGTAATCTTGTCTATAGTAAGTCAAAAATGAATCAAACAGATTTTCTCCTGCCTATAATGTGCAGCGCAACTTGTTTTGTGCTATCAGTTAGAAACATTTTCATTTGTTAAAGTATTTCATTTCCATCCAATATAAAAATATAATATAAATATAAATACAGTTATGAGGAAATAGCATTTTACCAGTATATCTATCTGTGAAGAACTTATATAAAGATAAATAGGGGTTTTAGCCTAAACACTGAAAAAAGTAAATAAACACATATGCCATTCTGTTCCATGTGTGTTTATTTTTATACCACTTAAGCTAAAATATTTACGAAAAAATAAAGACCCTAACAAATAGTATGACCCCAGTGTGACTATAGTCTAAATGTATAATAGGTATGCTGTCTTACTATACAGGAATAATTATGGGTTTTAGCTTAATTTTTAAAATAGGTATAGCATTAGGCTTCATATACATTTGTTTTTACCATTTTAACCTGGGTATTTCTGTCGATATATACTAGGGTATATATAGACTGAGTGCCTCAAGAACTATGATGGAAGTTCATGACCTTTTACAGGAGGCAGTAATCAAGACCTTCTTCAAGAAAAAGAAATGCAAAAAGGCAAAATGGTTCTCTGAGGAGGCCTTACAAATAGCTGTGAAAAGAAGAGAAGTGAAAGGCAAGGCAGAAAAGGAAGGATATACCCATTTGAATGCAGAGTTCCAAAAAATATCAAAGAGAGATAAGAAAGCCTCCCTCAACAATTAATGCAAAGAAACAGAGGAAAACAAGAGAATGGGAAAGTCTAGAGATCTCTTCAAGAAAATTAGAGATACCAAGGGAACATGTCATGCAAAGATGGGCACAATAAAGGACAGAAATGGCATGGACCTAAGAGAAGCAGAAGATATTAAAAAGAGGGGGCAAGAATACACAGAAGAACTGTATAAAAAAGATCTTCATGACCCAGATAACCACAATGGTGTGATCACTCACCAACAGCCAGATATCCTGGTATGTGAAGTCAAGAGGGCCTTAGGAAGCATCACTAAAAACAAAGTTAGTGGAGGTGATGGAATTCCAGTTGGTGGTGGTGGTGGTTTAGTCACTAAGTTATGTCCGACTCTTCCGACCCCATGGACTGTAGCCTGCCAGGCTCCTCTGTCTATGGGATTCTCC